>NC_057811.1:140949324-140950055 GCF_018294505.1 Triticum aestivum
GCTGTTTTTTTCGTTTTCGTTTTTTATTTTATGTTTTTGTTTTATTCTATGTGAAAATAATTCGGGATTATAAAAAAGGTTCTAAATTTTTAAAAAATTATGAATTTTCAAAAAGAAATCTTGAATTCAAAAACTGTTCGTGGTTTAAAAAAGTACGTACATATTTATTTATTTAACATTTTTCATTCTGGTGAAAACAATTTATGAGCATTTTTTAGTAAATATGATATTTTTTTGTAATTTATGAACAAATTTTAATTTGATGAACATTTTTAAACTTGATGAACAAAATTTGTATTCAAGAACATATTTTCGAAAAAACTGATGAACACATTTTGAGTTCAATTAATAAAATTTGATTTTGACGAACATTTTCCGAAAACAATGAACAAAAATATAAATTGATGAACATTTATTTAGTTCGATGGAAAAAATTGAATTTGGTTGAATATTTTTTTAATATGATGAAAATAATTAAATTCGTAGAATATTTTTGAATTGTTGAACATTTTCTTACATGGTGAAAAATTTGTCAAATTCGATGAACAAAAAAATGTTTACGAATTTGAAAAGAAAAATCACAAAAATAAAGTAAAAAGGTAAAGAAGAAAAAATAGAAAAAAGAAAAAAAGAAAAAGAAAAAGGAAACCAAAGAAAAGAAAGAAAAAGGAAAAATAGAAAAATAGAAGTAAACAAAAACAAAAAATAAAAAGACAAAAAGAAAAACCGGT
>NC_057811.1:140950309-140953414 GCF_018294505.1 Triticum aestivum
GGTAGGGGGAGCTCCTATCTGCCACTTATTTTGTGGTAGACTGTCGGGCAAATGCACAGGCGACCAACTGGGCCGGGCGGCTGACGCATGTGCAGATCTGAATGCAGAAGCGATTGAGCACATGTAGTATAAATTCGCAAACAAATCACGAGTTACAAGGGATAGAACCCGAGATCTCCGACATTAGAGCTTGTTTTGCTAGCCAGTCGAGATAATCAGCGTTATTAAAGCGCAGCGCACGTTTACAAGAACCAAAAGAACGTAGCTCGAAACTATTTCTTTTCTTTGTTTATGATTTTTTTGCTTGAAATTTCAAATAATGTTCTCGATACTGAAATTTCTTTAGAATTCAAAAAAAAAATGGGCGTGCTTTCAGAAATTATCCATTAAAAAAACAATGTTTAGGATTTCAAAAAATCTTCATGTTTAAAGAAATCTGATTTGTTTCTTAAAAATAAAATGTTTTATGAAACGAGAACAATTTTAGTTTTTCTCAAATTATTCGAAATAAATTTAAGCACTTTCTAAAACTTTTAATTTTTTCCTATAAATCACCAAAATTTGTTTTGAAGATACGAACATTGTTTTAGGAGGGAAAAATAATTTTGAAAACTCCTCGAAAAATTTGACAATGGAACATTTTTTGAATTTTGTGAACAATTATTGACAACCGGAACATTTTTTGGAAATACAGAAGTTTTTTGAAAACACGAACAGCTTTTGAAAGAGCGGAATATTTTTCAGAAACACCAATATTTTTTAAATTTGTGAAAAACTTTTGAAAACATGAACAATTTTTGGAAACAATACACTTGTTTCAAAACGTGAATATTTTGTGAAACTATGGAACAAATTTGAGATCGTGAACAATTTTTGGGTAACAAGAAAAAAATTTGAAGAATAATTTTGTTGAAACTTCTAGGTTTTTTTCAAAATGCAAACAGTTTTTAAAATTGATGGAAATTTTTCATAAAACACAAACATTTTGTGAAATAAAAACGAAAAAGAAAAATAAAGTAAACAAAAACAGAAACTAGAAAAAAGAGAAAGGAAAAAAAGAGGGAAAAGGAAGAAATAAAATAAAAATGAAACAGAAAAAAACTGTTTCAGGAACCTTCTTAAAGGTTCCCAAAATAGAAAAAACTAGCTAGGAACCTCTTTTTTTAGACAAACACACAAAGCTGTATTCACCCGTCACAAGATTTACAGGGACAAAATCAAGGTTTCCGGGTTGGCCTAACCAAATATGACGACCAGTACCCAGAGAAAACGCATGCTTTACAAGTTTGTGAGCCTCATCATTTGAGGTCCTATACTCATGGCTAATCAAACAAGAAGAATAAACTCTAGAACGATCTATGATTACATGTACCACAGCCCCATATTTCACCGATGTTCCATTCTTAATTGCTTCTACACCCACCTTGCAGTCAGATGCAACTGATATTTTATGCAGATAGAGATCATCAGAGAGAGCCAGGATGGAAGGTTCTAGGTCATCAATATTTCTAAGAACCTGATGGAAGGTTCCAAAACCGGGATGGTTGAAGTGCTGGGTGGACCGGCCCAGATAATCCCTTGCTCTCGAACGCTTGTGGGAAAGCTCGACAAATTGATGCAGCATGCGTTATATAGGATTTTCCCTGTATAGGATCTGCCCAGATGCCTGCCGTTGCTTTTTTTTTTTCCTTTTCATTTCTCTTGCCTGGCTAAGATCGCAAGGAAACGCATGGATTGTTCCAGCGTTTGTCCTTTCTATATTTTTATTGTCAGACTGTGTAGTCCCGATGTTTTTTCCAAAGTCAGTGGAAAAAAAATTGTGTGTTGATAATTTTTTATCAATTCTTTTTGGTCGCATGTCCTTTTCTGTTTGGCTGCACTTTTTGTCGGTCCACTGTCGCGGCGCACGGGCAGCCCGTTTTCTATGTGTCTAGTTGCAAGTCCCCTCTTGACTTGTAACTAGGCTCGGTGTTTATTTTATATTGCAGCTGGGTCTGATTTTTTTATTAGTTGGGAAGGAGAGAGTACAAGTCCATCCTTAATTTGTAACTGGGTCTGACTTTTATTGCCATCGATTCACCACTGGCCCGTCCATTTTTATCCTATACAACCATCGACTCACAACTAGGATCTTGGTCCTTTTTTACCGGTGGTTGCAAGTCAACCAACGACTCGTTACTGGGCTAGATTCATGATGCGGAGCATTCTATGGACATCATCATGTCAAGAGTTCATTTGACAAGTCACAGGCGGAGCTCCCGGTGGGACGAGGTTGGGCGCTCGCCCTACCTTGATTTTTGGGGTTTCTGTTTTGTGTATAGGTATATACTAGCAAAAGAGCCCGTGCGTTGCAACGGGAGAGAAAATATAACACACGCTCTTAACCCAACAACCATCACTCAAGACCACAATAGGTCCATCTCCTTTATTTTTGCGAGGCATCATATTTGTGTTGCCGCTTATCCTCCTTCTCACCCTCGCCGGCGATGGCCTCGGTGTTCACACAAAACAACAAAAAACGTGTTTGAATATGGTTAATCCTAAGGTGTTTCTCTCTCCCTCTCTCCTCCCTCTCCCTCTCCCTCTCTCTCTCGCTTTCTCTCTCACTCTCGCAATGAGAAATATGTTGTTTTCTCCTGCGACATTTTTCAGAGGTATGCATATGTAGTTATCGATATTTTCTTTTCCCTATATGGTTATAGTGGGGTGTTTATTTGCAATCCGGATCGCCGCCGGTACGAAAGAAAAACAGATCTTGCGCTACAAATTATAAGTTTGCTTCCAAAACAATATTTTAAAAAAATTAACAGGTAAAATTAACATCATATTTAGATTCCACACATTTTTCTAATAAAATTTCATATATAATATGTTTAAATCAAAGTTACGGTTTAAAAGATACGGATAATTTAGAAAATCATTTATTTGATTTAAATATATTCCAAAATAATATTTAAAAATACTTAACAGGTAAAAATAATCTCATATTCATATTCTACATATTTTTCTAATCAAATTTCATATATAACATGTTCAAATCGGAGTTACGGTTTAAAAGATATGGATGATTTAAAAAAGCATTTGTTTGACTTAAATATGATCCGC
>NC_057811.1:140953759-140957272 GCF_018294505.1 Triticum aestivum
TGCGGGTTGATTTCAAGAAAACACAGGGACTTTTGTGTAAAATACGAAAAAAGATTCGTTTTAATTTAAACAGGACTACGGGTTGAATTCTCTGAAATAGAGAGACTTTTCTGAAAAATGCCATGACGGACGATCAGAAACCCAATTTGCTTTATTATTAGGTAAAGATTAGGACATAGGCACGTGCGTTGCAATGGGAGATCAAAACCCTGGTTCATATCCTCTATTTCAGCATGGCATCCCACCCGTGTTGTTGCATATCCTCACTCACGTCCTCTCTCTCTTTGTAAATTTACAACAAGGAGATGAGTCCGCATATGCCCCTGCATTGCAATGGAATAAAAAAATAACACGCCCCTAACCCTTATAATCATGGCTCGAGACGACCCTCCCACAAACCCTACACGTGTTGACATCCTCTATTTTAACAAGACACCCAATCTGTGTCGTTGTTTATCTTCCTTCCTGGCCTCACAGAATATGGCCACAACAAATTTATGTCAATAGATTGGATGCAATATATTTTTATACTATCTAATTATTTTCTATGCAAAACAAACTTATTTACATCTACATTAATGGTAAAGATATTCTCAAAAGACATACATTTTTGGACTGGGCTTCTCCATTGCCACCAAGGTTTTAAATGTGGGTTCTTCATCATCATTCCTGGAGATGACTTTGATACACAAATTATGATATCAATGATCACTTGCTTAGAGATGTCGCCCTCAAACCAGTAGCTTTCTTTAGCATTCATCTGGTGAACTTGATGCTATCTATCACATTCTCAGGAACGATGGCATTGCTTATCAATCTGAGAATATTGAAATTTTCAAATTGATAAGCAATGCCATCGTTTGAGAATATAATCAGTTGAGCAGATCTTGGGCGATGGATTTCACCCCAAACTTCGGCATGGATACTTTGCATCAATTTCTCACGCTTTGGCAGTTGGTTGGCGCTTGGGAGCCAGCGGAGGTGGATGTGCCTGATGTGATCAAGTGGTCGTGGGAGGAAAACGGCCGGTTCTCGGTGAAATCAGCGTATGCGGCTGCGTTTTGGGGAAGAGAGGTAATCCCAACGGCGGACTTGACATGGAAGTCGCGCGCTCCTTTGCAATGCAGGTTCTTTATTTGGTTGGCCATGAAAGACAGATGCTTGACCTCTGATCGTCTTGCACGACGAGGCCTACCACATCAAGCCGCATGCCCTTTCTGTGATCAAGAGGAGGAAACGATCAATCATCTCATGCTCACATGTGTGTTCACTAGAACAATCTGGGCGGCCATTTGTGCGGCGCTGGGCTCTCCGGCTTGGATCCCAACTACACAGGACTCGCTGGTACAATGGGCCATTGACAAGCGCGGATCGAATGATGCGAGTACGAAGGATCTACGAACCACTTTTGCTCTTGTGTGGTGGGAGTTCTCGAAGCATCGGAATGCAATAGTCTTTGATGGTGCGCGGCCGTCGGTCTTCCAGTTGCTAAACAAGATTCGTAACGAGGGCTTAGTTTGGGTATCGGCTGGGTTACTAAAAGGGCATGTAACTCCCTTCTTCCATAGGGTAGAAAGGTGGGTGAGTGGTGAAGACTAAATTGTACCGGTAACCATGTAAACTATGGTGGAGGCACTCTTTGCCTTATCTTCTTTAATATATGATATGCACACTCGTGCATATTCGAGAAAAAAAAAGAATACAATCAGTTTTAGTTGTACAAATTCAGATCATCCTTCTATGATTTCCTTCACAACTTTCAGGTAAAAGGATTTTAATGCACACTGTATCATGCATATGAGTTGAGTAAAATTTAGCGCTGCAATGTGCCTTCCTTGTGAAAAAAAATGCGGCATGTAATGCGACATCACCGTTGAAAAAAAATGATCCTTGTGTACACTTTCTGTTCATAAGAGGAAAGAGTGAAAATATCACATAATCGGTTTTAGTGTTATCCTAATTTCTAACATTACGTCAAAAGGTGTATATAATTATATTACCCTTATTTTGTATATGTACATTTTTTGTTAGCTGCATATTAATTTTTGATGAAAATCAATGCTATCAATGAAATAAAGTTTTGTGATAAATTGAGTCCGCAAACTTACGTGTCTCCATAATGAAAAGCTAGGAGTCCGCAATATTTTCATTTGATCGAGGTTTCGTTTTATCCATTTGCTTCGTACGACCATAATTTCCTTTAATTACAAGAGATGGCATGGTCCTCCCTTCCAGCCCCCATTTCACACGAGTTAACTGATATTCACACCGCAACTTTTTTATTGTGTCCTTTTCTTTCTTCTTTCTTATATTACGAAATTCCTTTGCTTTCAAGGTTAAATAGGACCCACACTTCAGCCTCTGTTCGTTATTCTTGATGTCTTTTTTATTCTATGGCAACTCGTGGGCTATATGAACTGGTAAAATATCATGTAAAAAAGCGAGGTGTGACTGTTTAAATGCATAATGAGCGGTGTAGTTAACATAAACAGGAGCTAGCTTAGCTGGTTTTACCCTGAAGGAAACAAATAGTAGGTCGTAGGCTCGATCCTTAGTGCAAGTGGCATTTTTTTGCGAATCCTTCTTCTAAGCAAAAGAGCAGGACCATGGCCCAGTACGTTTGTGACGTACACCAACAAAAGGCCCAGAGCAGCACTGGCGTACATAGACCCAAAAAAGCAGCGGTAACATATATGAATCTGCGAAAAAATTGCATATGAGCCCATAGTTTTTGTTATATTTGTGAAATACGTACATATTTATACGTAAAAAAGAGCATACTCAAAACATGTTACATACTACCGAAAATTAGCATATATACTACCTAATCATTGTTATATACTACATACTACATGTATATACTCTCGTTTTCGATAAATACTACATACAACATATAAAACACAAGTGGTGGTAACTGCCACTGCTTGTAGTAAACATTTGTCCTATATATATATATATAGATAACGTGGAGAGCTCCTATGTGACGCATTATGCGTCAACTCACTACAAAAAAAAGAAACATCCGTGACATTTTGGGCCGAACGAATTTTTTTTTGTCATACATATGACACTTCTATGACGATAATTGTGACCAAATCCGGTATCATCATAGATGTGGTGGGCTCCTACTTCTATGACAAAAAATCATGACAGAAAATGGGCGTTTCGTCCTGCGCGGGCCGGAGACGCAGCTGCATGACATTTTTTGGGCCGTCCATGACGGAAAAAACCGTGGTAAAAGCGAGGGGGAGGAAAATTTCGGGGAGTTCCCGGTTACGGTGGGAGGTCGGGGGCCGAGCGATGCGTGTTTCTCTCGTACACGTACGTGCGTCTGTGCGAGGCGTTGGCTCTAACTGAACCCGAGCGAGGCGTTGGGCTCTAACTGAACCCGAGCGATTGCACTGCAGGCTACGTGTTACTGAATCCGAGCAATCGATCGATGGCTGTTAACTGAACCCGATCGAGTGATTCCTTCACTACTGCTGCTAACTGAAGCCGATCGATTGGATGAAC
>NC_057811.1:140958117-140966823 GCF_018294505.1 Triticum aestivum
GGACCCCGTTCCGAACGTAGGAGGCCCGTTTCCTCCGTTTTGCGGTACGCCAGGCTTCGTTTCCATCGCCTATTCCGTCCAAGCCCTCCCGATGAACACGACCACGCATTCCGTTCTGACCCAGCCGGTTGGCTCCCACGCGTTCCGTTGCCTCCCGATGAACACGACACATTCCGTTGCCTCCCCATGAACACGACGCATTCCGTTGCCTCCCCATGAACACGACGCATTCCGTTGCCTCCCCATGAACACGACGACGACGCTATTTCTCCGTTCCGACCCAGCCATGTACACGAGCCCTGGCCGTACGTATGCGCGAGTAGGCGTTCGAGACCCCGCCCATATGTACACATACGTGGCCGTATTTTCTTTCTTGCACCCTGGCCGCTGTACGTACGTGTACATGCTACGTGCGCGCCTCTACTACGACACGTGCACGCCTCTACTACGACATGTGCGCGCCTCTACATTGCCCAGTATGTACGTACACGTCCGCGACCAGAATGACAACGCTACGTACGCTTCGACCAGGTGGGTCCCGAATGTCAGGCACTTCCTTGCCTGCGAAGATGTAGCTGGTGGGTCCCAATAGTCAGGGGGGCGAATCTTTTTTTTGCCCGGACGCACTTCCTTGCGTGCGAAGATGTAGCCGGTGGGTCCCAGCAGTCAGGGGGGCGAATCATTTTTTTGCCCGGACGCACTTCCTTGCGTGCGAAGGTGTAGCTGGTGGGTCCCAGCAGTCAGGGGGGCGAATCATTTTTTTTGCCCGGACGCACTTCCTTGCGTGCGAAGATGAAGCTGGTGGGTCCCAGCAGTCAGGAGGAAACGTTTTTTCCGCGAAATACAGTGGCCCGTCCGGTGGGTCCCAGGTGTCAGGTGGAGGAATCATTATTTTCCGCGTAATAAGGAGGCACTTCCTTGCTGCGGCCGTGGACCCAGCTGTCAGCCTCTCCATGTACAGTCCACGTCCGATGGAAGTCGTTCCTTGACCACGTTGACCAGGCCGCGCCGAGAGCACCACGGCGGTGCACGACGACAAGGCCTAGGAAGGGGACGACGCGGAGCCGGGGAAGACGTGGCAGTGGAAGCCCGCGCGGAGAGGAGTACGAGGGTTCACTAGTTTGGCTGCGGTGTGAGGCTGCCGTCGCCGCAGGGCCTGGCCAGCGGTGGGAATAGTAGGGGGCGGTGAGGCCTCCGCGGCAGCACAGCCGGCCACGGGAGGCAGGAGCATGCGGCACGACCGGCGCTGCTTTGGGCGGCTGGAGCAAGAAGACCAGAGGTTGAAGAAGCACTACGGCCGTTGGATGGACATCGTACGGTCACTGGAGCTAGAATCGTTCATATTGACTAAGTTGACAAAGCCCTCCGTCCCCGTCAACTTAGTTGGCCCACAAGTCATCCTCCCACTATGGTGGGTCCCAGCTAGCATGGGGTATTCATTTTTTTGTGCGTAATAAGGAGGCACTTCCTTGCGTGCGAAGATATAGCTGGTGGGTCCGACATGTCAGCGGGGGGAACGTTTTTTCGTGAAATACAGAGGCCCTTCCGGTGGGTCCCAGCTGTCAGGTGGAGGAATCATTATTTTGCGCGTACAGTCCACGACCGATGGATGTCGTTCGTTGACCACGTTGACCAGGCCGCGCCGAGAGCACCATGGCGGTGGACGACGGCGAGGCCTAGGAAGGGAACGGCACGGAGCCGGGGAAGACTCGGCAATGGTTGCCCATGCGGTGGGGAGGACGAGGGTTTACTGGTCCGGCTGCCGTCGCCGGAAAATAACAGGAGGTGTGGGTGAGTAGAGGAATGGCCTGGCCAGCAATGAAGTAGGGTGGGGCGGTGCGGCCTGTGCGGCAGCACAGCCGGCCATGGGAGGCGGGAGCAGGCAGTCCCACCGGAGCTGGTTTGGGCGGCTGGAGTAAGAAGATCAGATATTGAAGAAGCAACACGGCCGTTGGATTAACATCCAACGGTCACTACTGCTAGAATCGTTTGTGGACTAAGTTGACAAAGCCAAAGTACACGTCAACCTAGTAGACCCACAAGTCAGCCTCCAAATCTGTCCCAAACAGCATACAACCCAAAATTTCTAGCCAGATTCAAATTAATTTTAAATCTAAATATACCTTAATTTAAATTCAATGAAATTTTACCCGCACAAAAACAATGAAATTTAAAATATCAAAATCCGAAAGAAAACAATATTTTGGAACTAATTGCCTGTTTGCTGTATTTTTTTCATTTTACAGCCCATTTATTATTACTTATAGCCCATTTTCTAGGCAAAATGCATCCCTCCTCGTCTTGAAAGATTTCCGGCCCAGCAGGGCGTAGAAAAGCAAGTAGGCCTACGTTGGTTATTCTGCAAAAAACAAAATAGCTGACTAGCCATTTTCAGAAAGGAAAAAAACAAACTGGGCTGGTCATGTGCTAAACATATGAAATAAAAGTCTGGGCTAGATGGGCCACGGGTCCCGCACAACCCAGTTGATACCCTTCTCCGTCCCAAAAAAACAAAATTACTACGCGCGCTGCTGGGTCCCTACTGTCATCCTCACCATGTACAGTCATCTCCTTATTCCTCTCGGTTGTTGACCATGTTGACAACACCGGAGGGCGGCGCCGCGGCGAGCGAACCAAGGCGGAGGACGATGGTGAGGCCTCAGACGGGAACGAACAGGAGCCGGGGAAGATCACAGCCAGCCGTGGGAGGCGGGAGCAGGCAGTCCCGCCGGCGCTGGTTTGGCTTTGGCGGCTCGAGGAAGAAGAGACTGAAGAAACGCGACAGACGTTGAATGTCAATCCAACGGTCAAGGTTGGCACAATCGTTTGTTGACTAAGCGGACACCAAGTAGCATACTTTTTTATATATAGGAACAAAACTGCGAGGAAAATGCGTTCGTCTGCCGTCCTCCTCACAGGGAACGTTCGCCACATAAGTGACTAGCACCCTTGGTTTTCAACCGAGAGGTCTTGGGTTCGAGTCCCAGGAACTCTCAATTTTGTCCTCCTTCCTTCCTGGCAAAAAAAGGGAAAGAAAATCAAAGACTTGGGAAGGCGTACAGAACAAGCTAGTGTACCAGTAAAGAGACTTTGCCGAGTTTTAGAAAAAAGAAAGACGCGCTCCTGTAGCTGGTTCGAATCCAAACCTAGACTATGACTATATATGGTGCTATGCTACTCTGCAAGTAATGAAACTGACATATCCAACGTTCGCTTCTCCTCTTCTCTACATACTCTGCCTAGCATCAGAAGATCTGGCCGCAGCAACCATGTCCGCTGGCTGCTCGTCCACCTGCTCTTCAGCAGGCAACAACCAGATATGCACCAAGTCGCCACCCGTACCATCGCCTGTGGGTCTCATCACACCCCCGCCGGCACGCACACCGCAGCCGATTGCTCATCGCAACCCGCTGCCGTTGGTGTGGTGCCATTGCTGCAAATCACGCAGAGTCATCCGTCGCATCTCAACCACAATCCGCAACCCTAGCCGAGTCTTCTACAAATGCCCGAATCATGGGGTAATAATATGTTTAAGTGTTGTTCTGCTGCTTTCAGTTGCTGATTTTTTTAATAGTTTGGTTGATGATCTTCCAATTTGATTCGTGCAGAAAAGGAAAGATTCGTGTGATTTGTATTTCTGGGAAGTTGCTGATGTGGGGGAATGCAACTACGCTGATTATTTGGTTAGCCGAGGAATCCCAATACCAGCAGGTTGGGGTGTTGGACAAGTAACTGAAGGAACGACAGAAAAGGAAGATGCAGAGCAGAAGGTTAAAGATGCAGTTCCTCTGATCATGGCCAAGCAACAGCTGCTGAATGGCCTTGACAGCAATGAGGAGATGAAAGATCTTGTGAATATAATGGGCAAAATCGATGTGCTCTGTAGGATGATTGTCTCTTTATTTGCAGTGTATGTAGCACTCGTGATGTATTCAGTGGCTACGACATGAGCACTTTGCTGAAACTAGTAATGAATGAAACCTGTGTAGCAGGCTGGGCATAGTGTTGTGAACATCTAATGATTTCTATTAACGGAAATCAGGGGGTATCCCCTTTTGCTCACATAAATAAATAAATAGCAGAGGCCCTGTCGGGTCAGCTTTGTTCTCATTCGAAGCCGTCGAGCAAATTGCAGTCCAACAACAAACTATGTCATCAAATTCAAGTTTCACAGCCAAATATGAGTACAACTAAACAACAATGTCATCATGTTTTAGTTGTCATACAATCACCAAACACAAATCAGCATACATAACAAGTGATGTTCTCACAGCAAAATACTAAACAACATGTTCATCAGGTTTCAGTTGTCATAGCAAACACAATTTCACATAGTAGATTAAAAAACGTCTTCTGACAGGCAAATACGACAAAAGCAATGTAATCATCATCCGCAGCAGCAGCGTCAACATCTTCGCCATGTGTATCAGTCTGAATCGTAATTCCCCACGGTGTCATCTTCTTCTTCGTCCTCAACGTCCTCGAACGTTGGCTTCTTCTTGATCAACTCTTGTATGTCCACAACACGACAGGCAATCTTTTCGCCGGCGTCATTGACATGATGGTTCTCAAAGATATTAGGAACATCTGCGTTATCTTGTACATCAGGAGTAGTGTAAGCATCATCTTGTTGTGCAACTTCATTAAACAAATTCCTCTGCTCAAACCTTTGCAATACTCTCTAGTCATCGCTACGTGCAAATGTGTCTTCCAAGAAAAATATCTGTGTTGCTTGATTTGCCAAAATAAAAGGCTCGTTGGTCTGGTACGCCGCCTTGACATTGATGGATTTGAAATAATCATCAGCTCTGGGTTTTGCGATCCTGGAAAACATGTTATACCAACGACAGCACAACAGAACCACACACCGATGATCCTCGAAACTGGAGATATACTGCAACTGAACAATGTCTGTTATGTTAGCATACATTTCAGTTGTCTCTTTGTCATACGTATCCGTGCTCATGATGGCACTGTTTTGTGTCTTCCTGCCTTCGTCTCGTGCAAGGGTGTTGTAGCGCACATCTCCAACAACGCAAGATTCATAATGTCTTACCCGAGTATCTGGACCCATTGCTAGTGAGTAAAGGGCATCATCAACTGCCTGCCCATCCTCCCGCATCTTCTTAACCTATGGTTAGAAAATAGACAAGCTGATCATCTTATGTACTCAATATATTAAAAAAACTGACAGTGCACTTCAAAAGCTTACATGGTTCTTGAACCATTTCGCAAATCCTGCCATAACCAGTTTGTCAATGTTTCTTGGATTTTGCGGCAGTAACTCCTCTTTGTAGATGCTGCACAACATAGTGATCGCATCAAACATCTAAATATATAAGAATGTGCTGCAAGTTTAGTAGATTATGATGTATAAGCTGCAGTACTGCACTTACTTGATATAAGGTAGTATCTCAGGACAGTTATTCAACACATACCAAACCATTTTGTCCAAATCTTTAGGTTTGTCCTCTTGTCGACTCTTCCCTGTAACTCGAACAGAATAATCGAAAACATTGAGCCCGGGATTGTCTTCACCCACCTCTTTGCTAAGCTGATCAGCTGTTTCAATGTATTTTGAGCAGAATGTCAACTCTTCTGTAGAAATGTAGGCCTCTGCAATGGAACCATCGGGTCTAGCTCTGTTCCTAACATAGCCCTTGAAAGTGCCTAGCCGCCTTTCAATAGGGTACATCCAGCCATACTGTACTGGACCTCTAAGTAGTGCCTCATCAGGTAGATGAACAACCAAATGCACCATCACATCAAAGAAGGCAGGAGGATATATCTTCTCAAGGTCGCATAGGATAGTTGGTATCTTGTCTCTAAGACGCTCCAAAGCATCTATCCTAATATTCCTACTTCAGAGTTCCCTGAAGAATTAGCCCAACTCTGCAACTGCTCTGTATAAGTCAGGGCGGCCCAATCCTCTAAGGATAACAGGTAAAACCCTTTGAAGTAGGACGTGGCAGTCATGAGTTTTCAACCCTTGTACCTTGTTTCCATCTGCACTGACTCTCCTTTCAGGGTTGGAAGCAAATCCATGTGGGAATCTCACACGTGACAGGACCTCGCAGAATTCTTTTCTTTTTACCTTGTCCAAGACGTACACAGCTGGTGCCATATCCCGTGGTTTACCTTCATCTTGCACCTGCAAATCCTTTCTGATACCCAGGTGTGTCAAATCAATCCTAGATTTTAAGGTATCTTTCGTCTTGCCTTCAATATAAAGAAGTGTGCCGATAATGCTGTCACATATATTTTTCTCGATGTGCATCACATCAAGATTATGCCGCAGATCCAAATCTTTCCAATACTCCAAGTCCCACAAAGTGGACCTGCGGGTAAACAATAATCTCCCTTCTACCCTGCCATGCTTCCTTTTCCCGCTACCATTACCAGGATGGTTTCCTGGTGTAATATGCCTGACCTTCTCTAATTCCACTTGCAACTCATCGGCGGTGACCCTCTTTGGCGCATCACAGTTTTCATGCTTTGCATTGAACACATGTCTTCGGTATTTTCTAGGATGCGGCTTGTCCTTGGCAAGGAAACGGTGGTGTCCAATGTAACAGATCTTGCTAAGTATTGCGTATGACAGCGGATTCCTGTCACAGCGAACACATCCATTGTAACCATGTGTCGTTCGCCCTGACATAGTGCCCAAAGCCGGATAATCATGGATGCACCAAATTATAACAGCACGCAGAAAGAAATCAGCTGGTGGGCTGCTATATAGGTCTCGAGTGAGAACACCCTTCCATAGCTGTTGAAGTTCCTCCACAAGAGGCTCCATGAACAAATCAAAAATCCTTTCTAGGACTTTTTGGACCTGGGATGAGCAAGGCCATCATGTAGTTTGATTCTTTGGTGCAGACATTTGGAGGCATGTTGTAAGGGATAACAAGCACTGTCCACATGCTATATGTGGCGCTCTGGTGGCCAAATGGGTTAAATCCATCTGAAGCTAAGCCAAGTCTAATGTTTCTCGGGTCAGCAGCAAACTCTTTGTGTTTATCATTGAAGCTTTTCCACTCACTACCATGAGATGGATGGCTCATTACATTCTGATCTCTGTACTCCTGGTTCCTAGAATGCCACAATACATCCTCTCTTGTTTTAGCATCATGAAACAACCTCTGCAATCTTGGTGTAATTGGAAAATGTCTCAGAACATTATGAGGAATCCTCTTCACAGCATCGCCATCTTTCCATCTTGATGATTTGCATTTCGGGCATTCACTTAAGTTGGCATAATCCTTCCGGAACAGAACACAATTATTCTTACAAACATGGATCATATCATATCCAATTCCAACTGCACGAAGGAAATTCTTCATTTTATTGTAGGTGTGTGGCAGCTCAGACGCATCTGGGAAAGATTTGCGGAAAGCAGCCAACATCGCATCGAATGATTTGTTGGTCATCCACTCAGATGTCTTCACCTGAAGAAAGGTGACCATAGCTGAGAATACTGACAGCTTATTTCCTGGGGTGACAGCAACGTTGCATTGTTCCAACATGCGGGCCCACCGTTTTTCTTCTGCAGGTGAAAGTTCACGGAATGCACGAGCATTTCGTAGCATTGTTTCAATGTTGGTCAAACTCACTGGCTCCGCCACCACCACCACCTCCTCCTCTTCCACCTGAGCATCAGGCAGATCAAGATGGTGATCTGCTGCTTCCACGTAGTCAATAACATTGACATTCACAGCTTCACCATGATGAACCCACCTAGTATATGTGACCGACATCCCATACAAGTGTAGATGATTTTGCACAGTTGACTGGGGTCTTGTAACTGAATTCATACAACTGCTACACGGGCAGAGCACATCTGATTTCGGACCATCGTACTCAGCTCTGATAAAGTTCATGAAGTTTTCAACCCCCTCGACATATGCAGCGGAGAATCTTCGAGCAGAAGTTATCCAAGTCCTGTCCAGCTGTTAGACATACAAATTAGTTCTTCTACAAGATATTACAGGAAAAACATATATGCTTTTTTATGAAGTCCAGAAAAAAATACCTAGGTCGATGTCTAAAGCTATGGCAAGATATTTGGACGAGCAGATCTAAGTAACGAAATATATGTAAAGCTAATTCAGCAAACAGATTTGAATGCCAAATTATGGCAGGCTGTTTCAGCAGTCAATGAGGCCGAGCACACAGCCATCGAACTATCGAAGGCCATCGCAGCAACAAAGATCGAGTATAAAACGGTGTAGAGCTATTTCACCTAACAGATTGGCTACTAGACCATGGCAATCTACGTCACAATAAATATATGGCAGGATATTTTAGCAACTAATCGGCCTTGGCATGCCATCTCAGCTAAGCAGATTGAGTGCATAACAGGGCAAGGAAGCTTCTTAAGCAGAGCATATTGACAGTAAACTACTTCGGCAAACAATGAGATTAACAGCGTCTATCAGCTAACATTCAGCGCTACACCGACATGAACGGGGCCTCAGTCTAGAATGCGCGTACCGTGGGAGAAACTGACCGCCGTGTGTCTCCACACGAACGTTGCCAGCGGTGGCGGCGCTGACCGCCGTGCGCCTCCACAAGAACGTAGCCAGAGGTGGCGACACGGCTAGAGGACGACAGTCTACGAGAGCATACTGTGGGAGCGAGAGGATCGCCGAACCGCGGCGCCGACGTATCGGCGCGGCGGGGAGGGCGGCTTTGGTGGAGCGAATGGAG
>NC_057811.1:140967164-140974309 GCF_018294505.1 Triticum aestivum
GGGGAATTTGGCGCATGGTCGGTTTCTCCAAGTGCAGTCCCACGTGTCAGTGAAGAGGCAAGCCGAAGCACGTTCCGTTTGCGTGAGCCGTGTGCAGGACCGAACGCGTGTGGGGTGCAATGCGACCGCGACAGGAGTGCTGTGAGTGTACCGCCTTTTTTCCTTTTAAACTAAGTGCTTCGCCCCCTAAAATTTTTTTTTTGTTGCTTCGCGCGATCCATCGATACTACTACTAGTAATCCGGTAATCCCGACTAAAACGGCGCAGCCGGGTCTTTTCCCGCGCGATATGCTGGGAGGTTGGCTTAGTTGGATTTTTTAGGACGAGTAATGCTACACCTACGTAATCCTAGTTACGTAATTAACGTAATGTGAAACGTGTGAGCTGTTGATTGTAGATTGGGGGGAGGGAGGGGCCCACCACCATGAAAATCAGGGGAGGAGAGAGAGAGGCAATTTACGTTAACCCTTTCGTAGGTTCCCGTAGATGTAGAAAGATGTGAAATGCGTGAATGTGTAGTGGACATACTATTGGAGTGCCTAAGATAATTTGTGTATGTATAGACCCTATATGTTTATTTTACTTCGCATGTTAGATTTGTCTCGGTTCAATAAAAGCAGAGTTGGTGATGATGGTGTGCCTGTCATCCTGCAATATAGGCCGTCCGATCTATATCTAACGGATAGGAAGGAAACTATGACAATTTACCCGCACTCCTCTCCACATTTGCAGATAAGGCTTTCCCTTGTTCATCCTTTTCTCCCACAAGATCTTGATCTTCCGTGCAACGCACGTGCATCTTGCTAGTACTCCTACAATATGTATATTATTGTGAAAGTTCATATACACCGGCCGAGATTAATGCAAACACGACAGATTTTCATTACATTTCGAACTTTTATAGGACAAAAAAATAAAAGAAACCCGACCCTAAACCTATTCTACGGCGGCGACCGACGTCCTCCATCTGCGATCTCTATGTACGGGGGCGGGGTTCAAGACCCGTGAAGTGAAGGTGCGGTCTCCGGCGAGGAAGAGTAGAACACAGAATACGGACCGGCCAGTTGGCACACCATGCCCTACTCATCCTCGGAGGAGTCCCTGACCTCGGTGGTGCCGGACGTTGGACGGCGGCAAGTAGGACGCGTGACTGACGGTGCTCCCGTCGTCGGCCGCAAGCGTGGCCACCGCTTGTGCGGTCGCATCCGCATCCGGCTACGCCGCTATTGCGTCGCGAGAGGCGACTTGAGCGAGGGCGGCGACCTCGAGCTTCATCCCCGAAGACAAGCTCTCCCGCAGAGCGTTCGCACTTGCGGTCATGGCGGATGTGGTGCTAGGTAGGAGGACGATGCGCTATGGTGTGGAGGTTAGCTGGGCGTTGCCGCTTTAAGTAGCGCATTCCGGTGAGGCCAAGCGTCCGGGTGCGTCATTAAGTCACCGGAGTTGGTTCCTCGGGCACCGAGCCTCTTAACGACGACATACGAACGGACAACATGAATGCGGGCAGCTGGCGCCGGCTGGGAACGCACCGCGCGACGGCGCGAGGGACGAGGGTTTTGGTGTGCCAGGGTAGTCAGCTGCGGTCGTGGCAACGTTGGAGATGCCCTTTGCTCACATGCGATCCCCGCATGTCATTGAGAAAGCAAGACGACCCGGCATGGTCTTAGGTCCAGAGGATGCAGTTGGCCACGCTACACCACTCCGCGGACGTGTCGCGGCGCCCCGTGCATCCTCGACGAGCCGGGTGTTGGGGTGTTTGGATTGTGGCCAAAGTGCACCTTACCAAAATTTTGGTCATGACCCAAAGATTGGTCTTTGTTTGGATGGTTGCCATTTTTTTGGCATGCCAATGAACTCTAGCCAACTCTAGTTCATTTTTCTTGCCCATGTCGGCCAAATCATGGGCAACCAATACCTCAACCAAAATTTTGGTCATGACCCAAAGATTGGTCTTTGTTTGGATGGTTGCCATTTCTTTGGCATGCCAATGAACTCTAGCCAACTCTAGTTCATTTTTCTTGCCAATGTCGGCCAAATCATGGGCAACCAATACCTCAACCAAAATTTTGGCTACCCAATGCTTTGATGGGGCAACCTTGGGCACAAACCAAACATACCGTTGGTCGTGCCACAACACTAACGCCACCCTCAGCACACTGAAACCGATCGTGTCTAGCCACGATATGAGCGTGTCGCTCACCGCGGTCGCCGTGTGCATAGGCGGTGCTGGAGCTGCGCCCCGTTGTTGGCCCCAACGACCCACATGAACGGTTGTGGGTGGCGAGGAGGTCGTGGGCCAGCTCCTCCATTGGACTAGTCTGTGCTACGTCGTCCCGACGGGTGTCCCCCACATGTCGGTTTCCCTGTTTTCCCGGCCACATTCGAGCGTCAGTGCTCCGCATTGCGCATTAGGCCTTTCACTATGTAGGCCAAGCGAGACAACTTATTGTTTATTTGAGCCGTTCAAGTATAATTATGTGGCGTTTGCTTATTTCTCATTCCTCTCCAACCCTCTTCTCCATCGATCATGTCGCCCTCCAGTCGAGTCCATCCTCCCGCATGCCTCATTTGAACATTCCGCCGAGTATCATTCGCATGTACCCACCCTAGTCCTCTTTCAATAGATCTCTAGACCCCGAGATGAAATCGGGAGGGAACGAGTTGTGGCACGTGATACCTAAGGCGGATTCAAAATTTTGAACCGGTGATCATAGCATCCGCAAATCATATATAAAGGGTATTCAATGTTCGTTTCGTTTTTGAACGTACAATATACTCCCCCTATCCTTTCTAGTTTACATATAAGTTTTATGTGTAGTCAAAGTATCTCTACTTTGATAAAAAAGGTATCAACATTCAACAACGCCCAATCAATATTGTTAGATTCGTACGTACTCCTAGATTTGTACTCGAGATGGTTTCCAATTTGACTATTGACAAGATTAATAGTACATGAGATGTATAATGTGAAAATTATATCATTGGAAACTCCTTTCACATACGAATTTGACTGTATGCTTTGTGTAAGTTGCATGTCATATATTATTACTCTAACATTTGGTCAAAGTTAGCCTCGAAAAACGCATTAGACCCTGTATGCTTTGTGTAAGTTGCATGTCATATATTATTACTCTAACATTTGTGTAAGTTGCATGTCATATATTATTACTCTAACATTTGGTCAAAGTAGTATAGTGGAAGTGGATCCTCTGACGTAGGTATCCCTGCCTTACCCTCCCTTTCGGTCACTTACTGGCGGACCCCATGCTTGCTAGGCCCCGCATGTCAGTTACTCAATGGGTTCGGCCACGTCAGGGGATCCTCATCCGTAGTATACTCCCTCTGTTTTTATTTACTCCGCATAAAACGGAGGGAGTGGTGGTATAATAAATGACGCGGGCGGGGGAGGGGGAGGGACATCGGTTTTCTCTCAACTGCGGTCCCACAAGCGAGCGAAAACGCAAGACGAAGCACGTTCCATTCGGTGAGCGACATGGAGGGTCCAGCGTGCCGGGCTGCAACGCGAATGCGACAAGAGCGATGTACAGTCAAAACCGATTGACCAGTCGTCACCGGAACCACTATTCACACCAGAACCTTCGCTGCTCGGCCTACGCTAGCCACTGCCCTAAAACCACACCAAATCTCCAGCCCATTCCCCCAGCTTTCGATCCCCTAGCCCGCATCAAGCGTCCCCTAGTTCGCCGGAAAGCCATGGTGCGCCGCAAGATCACTTACTACAAGATGCTGACGCCAGAGCGCCGCGCAGAAATCGCGGCGGCGGTCGGTGCCACAGACCTCCGTTCCCAAGCTCGCTTTGCGGCGGGCCAATCCCCGAGTTCTCTGGAGCCAAGCTACGAGGAGGAGGAAGCCGATCCAATGTTCATGGCGGAGGTCGCGGCGCAGAAGGCCCTCGATGGGTATGAGACGATGGACGTCGACTTCGTGCCGGCGTCCGAGTCCCCCATGGTGCAGGCGGACCAGCGGTTCAACATGGCGATACTAAAGGAGGACCGGCAGGCAGAAGCTCAACTCGACGCGGAGCGCGCGCATGCCGCTGCCATCGAGGCTCTCCTGCAGGTGGAACCGGATGTCGTGGATGTGAACCGGGCGGCGAAGGCTCAACTTGAGGCGGAGCGCGCGGATGCCGCTGCCATCGAGGCCCTCCTGCAGGCGGAACCGGACGTCCTGGACTTGAACCGGGCGGCAGAGGCTCGACTCGACGTAGAACACGCGGATGCCCCTCTCATCGATGCCCTCCTGCAGGCGAAACCGGACGTCCTGGACTTGAACCGGGCGCCGGAGGCTCGACTTGACGCGGAGCGCGCGGATGCCGCTGCCATCGAGGCCCTCCTGCAGGCGGAACCGGACATCCTCGACTTGAACCGGGCTGTGCTCTCATCCGTGCAGAGCGCCCGCATGCTCCGCTTGAACGAGTAGCTGGAGGCCGAGGACAACCACGGTGCGGAGACACACATCGGCAGCGACGGCTGGTTCGCGCTGGCAGCCAAAGACGACGAGGCCGTCTCTTTCTGCGAGCAGTGATAGTTTTTCTTTATGTTGTTGTTTTTATGGATCTTTTGCTGTGTAAAAACATATATTTGTTATGCAAGTCGCCTGACTTGGGTCAGTCTACCATTTCAGGCGGTTGGATGAATATCCTACGTCTCCTAACCCTTCTTTCCTTCTTCCTCACCTCTTCTTCTTCCCCAACAGACCACCGCACGGGCCATACGGATACTCCCCAACATGCGGTTGGATAAACATACTCTATGAACGAAAATTATGTGTCAGCGATAGGATGGCTGAGTTTGGTTTGTTCACATGCGATAGCACGTGTCAGTGAGGGTGCGTTCCCTTGGTTGGGTTTGCGGCGTGCATGAGCGACCGTGTGAGGGTGCGGTGCGACCGCAGCGTGTAGGAGCGACCGTGTGAGGGTGCGGTGCGACCGCGACCGCCGTGCGCAAGTGTACCTCCTTATCATTTTGAAAACTTTAGGCAAGCTTGGAAAAAATGTGTGGCGAAGTTTGGCAATGCAAGGCCTAGACCCAAACAGGATACGTACGTACGTACTAGGAATACTAGTGTTAAAAAAAAGGCGGGGTTTTCCTTCACGGGATTTAATCGATACAAATCCTCGTTTCACGTGTCAATTAATGCGTATTTTTTTCTCCAAAGACCAAAGAGCTAACCATCTCACTCCTCATCGCTTGATTAATGCAGCGCCATGCAAACCAACCTTCTCACTTCTGCATGCATGCAGGGGATATTAATGTCCTTGGTTGCTAACCCCATCAATTTTGCCTCGATTAGTGTTAGTGGCCCTTTGCAAATTGTAATTTTGATATACTGGCCTTGTGTACAAAAAAATGGAGGTAGTAACTATATTTGACTTCCTTCCCCATTGCGGTGACGTCGACGATATCTTTTTTTGGGTGGTTTGGCGAAGTGCGTTCGACGGAGAACACCATTGAGGGAGACCACGGTAAGTCGTTCACAAGTGCCGCCTGCAAGCCGAGACAACCGCCTTATTTGCATCCAGGAAGTCCTTTACTAGTACTACTAGGAGTACTAGTGCGGTGAGATGGTTTGTCGAAGAAGACGATGGAGAAGCGGAGTCAGCGAAGAGTGAAATGATGGTTGCTTCGTCCGTGCTTTTGTGATTTGACGCCTCACTGCTTTGTGATTTGTGATAGAAGGGACAGGGGAGTAGACTCTGTGCTCTATACTGTACTACATGCGTCCAAGCATGGGA
The DNA here is from genome assembly GCF_018294505.1 of Triticum aestivum. Classification (NCBI taxonomy): domain Eukaryota; kingdom Viridiplantae; phylum Streptophyta; class Magnoliopsida; order Poales; family Poaceae; genus Triticum; species Triticum aestivum. The sequence continues at coordinate 140,972,920 of NC_057811.1, forward strand.
GAAAGAGGAGAGACGTTGCATTTTTCTATTCCTTCAATCAATCAATCAGGGAGCTTCGGTTCCATCTTTTTGGCTTTGGCAACACCGTCCACAATGGTTCCCACGATGCCAAAAGCTATTTTCACATTTGGCTACACATTGTGGATGCCCTTAACCGTACCACTTGGTTTTGCTCCTATGTGCTATCTATACAAATCTCAATTATATTGATCTAAAAAATTATAGAATCAAGATTAGTAAAAAGGAGGTGATTTTGCCGCGCGGATGGTGGGGGAGGTTTCTTATTTGAGAAATGCTACATCCACGTAATGGTTTATGTAAAGTTACAAACTGATGTGATGTGGGACTATTTGATTGGATTAAAGGAGAGGATTAGGCCCACCCCACCTAAAAATCAGGGGGGCATATATAGATTAGATGGAAAGTATACGTAGCAGCTACGTAGCCCTTTGTAAGTCTAGGATTAGGCTTGTTATTTTCGGAGGACGTTGTCCTGGCGGTTTGCTAACATGCAGTCCCACGTGTCAGTGCTTTACCAAGCCGATGAGCGTCCCACATGAGGCAGAACAACGGCAGAAGCAACACGTGGTTAAGTTGAAGAAGATGAGGGAGAAGCGGATTCAGCAACGAGTGAAATGATGTGATGGTTGCTTCGTCCCTCCAACTTAACTGCGGGAAAGGTGCAGCTTTGTGATTTGACGCCTCATTGCTCATTACTACGCCGGCGCCATGACTGGGGTGCTTCACCCCGGTTGCTCTGCACTGTATTCCGGTATGGCACGTGGACCCGGTAGCTTGATGTCCCACATGTCGGCGAAAGGGACTAGAAGATTTATGAAAGCGAGCGCTCCACTCTTACGATGGAGGAGTAGACGACACGACGGCCCAGTGAACTGTCACTTGTAGTACTGTATAGTACTATAGTTTTGCTGTTTCGCACGATCCATCGATACAAACCCGATGAAACAGGTAAGGGCGGGATTTTTCCCGCGCGGTAGATGATACTGGCCATACATTTCAAAGGCAATTTTAATGTATGCAAACTGAATAATTATAAGTAACAATATGATATCTAGTAAAACTAAAAACACATATGATTTATTGTGTTAGTGTCACATCCTAGTTAGTTCATGCATTAGAGTGTTGCATCATGGCTACATTTCACAGAAACCTGAAATGGGGAATGCCAGAAACCCCCAGCACCCCCCCCCCCTGGAACAACTAGGGTTTACTAAAATTTTTCCAATGAACCTGAAATGCCCTCCATAAATGTTCTCCACCTTTGGTCTTGGTTAAAACCTCTGCCAAAAATGGTTTCATATTTTTGGAGGCCATCTTGGATTTTTGCACAAGCCATAAGTATTTGCAATTGGGCATTTTAAATGCTATA
>NC_057811.1:141017801-141034179 GCF_018294505.1 Triticum aestivum
GTCCGCGGTAAAGGACTACTTGGTCGCTTATGCAGTTCATAGACAAGTAAATGGATACTACTAAAAGCCTCAAGATAAGTGTGAGTACCGCGGATGGCCCTCTCGTTGGATGACGAGGGAGGATCCACGGTGGAGTATTGAGTTGGTGATTAGTGGACTCGTGTGCGAAAACTATTTCACAAGTGGTGTATCGTAGGATAGCTTAGCCAAGAGTCAAAGCTGGCTTGCCGCAATAACCCCACTACCTTCTTGAGAATGAACATGTATAGTAGGATCTGTTGTAAGACTTGCTGAGTACCTTTGTACTCATGTTGTTTTAATTACTGTTTTCAGACGACAACACCGCCCCTTCTGACGGGTTCTACGTAGAACTCGACGACGACGAGTGACGCGCCACCCAGGTGGTGATCTAGGCTTGTGAAGGGCCTATGTAGATAGACAGGCTTCGTCAAGCCTTCTTTCTTCTAGTGTCTGTACCCAGATAGTTTGCTTCCGCATGTGCTTGTATGATTGTATGACTTGAGTGTTGGGTCATGCGACCCCTATCTGTATGAACAAGTTATGTAAGGCTCTCCGGAGCCCCTTAAATAAAGTACTTGAGTTGTAGAGTTTTGTTGTGATGCCATGTTGTATTCGCGCATATCGAGCATATTGTGTGTATGTTTGAAATGCTTGGTATGTGTGGGATCCGACAATCTAGTTGTCTATCTTTAGCAGCCTCTCTTATGGGGAAATGTAGTCTGGTGCCTCCTTGATCCATAGTAGTCCGCTACAGCCCGGTTCACCGGAGTCCTGCTAGCCCAGCACTACTGCTCTGGACACTTGACTGGCCGGCATGTGAGTCATATCGTTCCTGTGTCTGTCCCTTCGGGGAAATGTCACACGGTGACTTCCGGAGTCCTGCCTAGCGTGCTACAGCCCGGGTTCCCGGAGTCCTGTTAGCCCAGTGCTTCAGCCCGGATTCACACGCTGCTGACCGACATGTTCGATGTTGATTCATGTATGCCTGTCCCCATACGTTAGTGCCGCTTTGGGTTCACGACTAGCCATGTCGGCCCGGGTTCTCTGTCATATGGATGCTAGCGACATTGTCATATACGTGAGCCAAAAGGCGCAAACGGTCCCGGGCCATGGTAAGGCGACACCCGTGGGAGTACCGTGCGTGAGGCCGCAATGTGATATGAGGTGTTACAGGCTAGATCGGTGTGACTTGGAATCGGGGTCCTGACAGTTAGAGTGTAGTAGTAGTGCTGTATTGCATAGTTGTTAGATGTAACATGCGAGAACGTGTAGAGATGTAGTTTTGGAGGGCCTACAGAGAGAAAAGCGTAATACGGTCACCGAACTTTAGAATAAGCTGATTACGGTCACTATATACGTTTTGCGGTGATTATACGGTCACTTGCTCACAGTTCAGCATCGGATTGCACTCTGTTGACCAACCAAATAGTCTGCGTGGCACCATGTTGACTAGTTAAATTGACCATGTTCCTTGTGGGTCCCACCTGTCAGTTCGCGTAGGCAAAAGGTCAGATAACCACAAATTTACGCAGGCGCGACAAGGCTCCAACCCGTGCGCGGGAATCACCTGGTTGTGTATCTGTCTGTCAGGGCCTGATGTGTGCGCATGCACGTGTAGGTTGAGCACTTGAGCGTGAGAGTGTGTGTTGGTCGTGTGGTGTACTGGTGTGTGCATGCATGCGTGTGTGTGTGCGTGTGAGTGTTGCGTGCGTGCGTGGCTGCGTGTGTACGTGTGAATATTGCATGCGTGCGTGGGTGCATGTGTTTGTGTGAGTGTTGCGTGGATGCAGTTCGTGTGCATGCGTGCGTGTGTGTATAATCACCACACCAGCTCCTGTGTGTTAAAACAGACGGCTTAGCATACCAATACAAGGCCACCTTGTCCGCTGTGCCCGCGGTCATGACTTCGAACCACCGTCCAAATATTTTTTGTCGTTTGTTTTCATTCTTACTAGCAAGATGCCCGTGCGTTGCACGTAACATCAAGATGCATTTGTATGACTTGTTTATCTTGTCAGAGAAAAGGATGAACGAGGGAAGGCCTTATTTGCAAATGTGGAGAGGTGTGTGGGTACCTTTTTGCAAAATTGCCATAGTTTCTTTCCTATCCATCAGATATAAATCGGAAGGCCTATATTGCAGGATGGCAGGCACACCATCATCACCAACTCTGTTTTTTATAAGAGTGTATTTTATGTATTTTATAAGAGTGTAGATGTAGAGTAGATACAAGTCGACAGGTGGGCACGATGGTAGTGAGATAATGTGATGCAACACTAGAGGTGCCACGTGGAGCGTTTAACTGGTCAACTAGTGATGTCATGTGCAAATACAGAGTTGTACGGTGAGCCCATGACTGTATAATAACCACTAAACATAAATGGTGACCGTAATGAGTGGATTCTGAAGTCCAATGTACGTATCATGCTTTCGCTTCAAATACAATGATCATCATTGCATATATCGCGAGAGAAAGATGAAACATGCGTGAATTTTCTGGGGGCTTACTTTTAGAGGACCTGGAGATAGTTTTGTGTGCATACGTGAAAGGGGCGTACAGGGGGGGTATGCGATGGAGAGAGAGATGCTCTTCGTTTCTCTTTATTATGACTAACTTTGTATATAGTATAAAAATATACAAATTCATAGTGCGGAATAAATATCATTGTGGGCACCATGCAATGCAAATTAGCATTCGTACTCTTCCATATAACTTTGTAATGCTGTATATATGTAGAAACTCTGAAATAATTTTTTGGCCACACTTTATTCAAAAGGAATGTTGTATGCGAAATAAACGTGAAGAGAGGGCTTTTTAGATCAATGGGGTACGCGATGCAACATGTGTGAATGTGTAGTTGATGCATTTGGCGGGGCCTAGAGAGGTATGTGTGTGTATTACGTATTCGAGAGAGGCATGGATAGAGGGGCCGACGCGGGGTGGGGGGGCGTGGGAGAGATAGCATGAGAAATGAGAGTGGTCTAGAGAGAGAGATGAATATGACGTCACGACAAGAGATTCCATTCCCTTGAGTGTGTATATGCAAGGGGGGAGGGAATAGAGGCACCAGGAGAAATTTTCTGTGTGTGTGGTGTTTGTGTTGGTATGTGTGGGTGTGAGAAGATAATGAGACATGGGGGCAGAGGGTGTGTCACCGCGTGAGGTCCGGTGGGTCGAGGTGAGGCCCTTCGTTCGGTTCCGTCCTGCGCCACATTGGTCGGCCCGTGACGCATTTAGGAAGACCCATGGATGACTAGTCGTACAAGACAAAGATAGCAGAATTGTGAAGGATTCTGTGTCCACTGACAAAGCCGGTTAGGATTTGTAACCTAGGTTCTCGGACTAAGGTAACCCCTTTATCTCTGATATTACTATTCATCCAACCTAACTTTAAGGGGCATCCTACAGAATGCTCTGCTAGAATCGTACTCGTCGATTAGGAAGAGAGGTGTGAGACAATGCGTGAGAGACATGCATAAAGATAATGTGCGTACATGAGACACGTAGGCAGGTCCATGTATATAGAAAGGGTCGATGAGGATTGTGCGTGTGTATGTTTGCGAGAGGAAGAGTGCTTGTGATAAAGGTTAGTGAAAACAGTTGTAAATGATTACGAGAGGGAGGGAGGGTTATATCTAGAGCATGTGTGCGAGAAACACACCTCGGGAGAGAGTGTGTGAGCATGTGTGAGAGACCACCGATGGAGAGTGAAACTACACGTAAAAGACTGCTCTACACATTGGTTAAAGATATAAATTGTATCCAAATATTAGGATGGGATCATGATATTTGCAATTCGCGTAAGGAGCGGTCATTGATCCATCAGACATCTAGATTCTATCGAATTTGAGCATGTCTATGTTATTATTCGACACAATTGATCCACATAGTTAGTATTTTGAACTCCAGACAATGCATCGCTTTAGCAAGCGAATATAAATGTGAGTATAGTTCATGTTGTGTGTGTAAAGCACATTATACATATGAAAGTTACACAATGGACATTATAAATAGCTACCTATGAACTAGCATACATTTGAATTCAACTTAAGGTGGTTTAAAAAATCGAATTCAACATGAAGTCCATTCAATTATTTGAATTTGATATCATGGCATTTGTAAACCATACCTAAATTATGGGGGCACCAATCTTTGCTCTGATTTTGTACATAATAGCATATGTAGTCGTGTACAAAATAGATTCAAATTTAGCTCCTCCATTCCAAAATAATCGTAGTTATAGGATTTTCAAGTGTCAAAATTTCAAAAAGAAGCAGATAATTTAATGAGGTTTTCAAACATACAAGGTCAAATATAACGTTGTCTATTTAGGTCAATCCTCATCGTTCAAGAGTACTCTAAACGTGAATGCTTGTGTTTCAAAATTTCGAACGAAGCGCCAAAAGAGCCTCTACTCGCCTGAAACCGCGTGAGACCAATGTTTGGTAGTACAAGGAAATTACTTTTCTAATAACTCCGACCCGTGAAACCTACTGGCCCGACGTCCAAAGGTCTAAACCGGGGTAGGTTTGTAGCTTCATCTAGACGCCACACAACCGCATCCGAAAAACATTCATACACAATGGCCGCCTAAGCACACATGCGCGCGGCCGAAATCGCTCCCGCCCACTATTTGGGACACCTGGGATTACCATCCTACCCCCGACCCGCAGTAGGTCCGAAATTTAAGAGGGGGCAAAGTTTGTACTTTCCCCAAATTTCAAACAAGTGCGTCCCATCTTCTGTTCAAAAAAGCCAAAAACAAGCGCGTCCAGACCGAAACATGGTTCCCCCCACCCGTCCGATTCTCCATTCGTACTCCGTGGGCGCCAAAACTACCTCTCCACCAGCCGCGAAACCCTGGCGTCCTCCGTCCGCCACCCCATCCCACCCATCAACCGCCGCCCTCCTCCATCACGCCGGAGCCGATACCCCGACGTCGTCGTCCACGACAACCTCAACCGCAACGCCCTCCACGGCTAGTAGTTGAAGCCGAGGCCGAGCCGTCCCTACCCGAGCCAGTTCAACCACGCCGTCCTGCGCCTCACCGCTGCCGCTCCAACTTCGCCACCCTCCACCACACCAGAGCTGTTCCTGCTACGCCGTCCTTCGCCGCCTCAGATCTGCTTCCCCTCCGCCGACATACGGCCACGGCAACACAATAAACAATTTGGCCATGGGTTCGTCCAAGCCTGCACCCTCCAGAACATCGGTTTCCCCGGTAAAAAGAAGAAGGTTGGCGCGACATGTGGAGGTGACCACACCGGCAACCGAAAAAGGTACCCCTCTTCCCTTATTCGTGCAAATCTTACGTCTCTGCTTGCACGGTATTCATCCCATAGAAGACACTAGTTGACTGCTTCTTCTTGATACTAGATGTTCCTAGTAACTCGCGATGCACAAGGTTTCTCCTCATATACTATTTCACCTTAGCTAGAGGTCCGTCGCCCCCCTGAATTTCAATTTCTGGCCAGTTGATTCCCAATTAACGGAAGCATTCCCCGGCGTAACAGACGCTAGTAAGCCTATTACGCCGGGGAAGCAGCACCTTGGTGTTTATCTTAGGGGCGTGTGCGGCCTAGAGCTACTGGCGCCCGATCTGGAGGTCGGCCGGGATTAAAGGGATGGCCTGGGGGCGCTGCCAAGCACGACGGTGGTGTGAGGTCGATGGGAGGGCGGGGCGGCGGAGGCAGGGGTCTGGGCCGGTGGTCGCTGGCGGTTCGAGAAAGATCGTCAACAGTGACTGGCGGGAGGTAGACGAAGGCCATCTGCCCGTTCCTTATAGATCGGACGGTTCATTAAAAAAATTGACTGACCTATTTATTTTCAGTCGACTGTTATCTTAGATATGACCACATGTGGTGGTGTGCTGGAGGAGTACCTGCATTTCCTGTGCTCATATATTACAAAATCATACGGAGTAGAATCTAATTTTGTTTGCCATGCAATGTTGTAGAGCTATCATATGTCTCCTGTCATTTATTTTTCAGCCACCTGCTATCTGCTACTTTTACAGTGCACTAGTTCTGCACACACTTCACCCTTACTCTCACTATTGTGTTTTTATGCAAGGGTATTTCAGACTCTGCTGCCATGAGAGAAGCCAAAAAGAAAAGAGAGAAGTCGCTCCAGCTTCGTATGCGGGTAGGCAAGACACGTTACAGTGCTATAAAGGGTGCAGTGTCAGCAGATGGAGACGGTAAACGTAGCTCTGGAGTTGATGACCTCGCTCACAATGAACCACCATCCCAGGTGCTTGCTTTAACTTCGCGGTGTCATATGTGGTTGCATGTTCCATATGGTGTCTAGCTTGTATTCGAAAGGCCGAAGTCGGTAAGATAAGGAAAGATAATTTTTTTACATGAACCACCATCCCGTGAGCACCAGAAGAAAAATAGCTAGTCAGGGCATTGGCTGAGCCAGTGAGAAGCCCAGCAAAGATAGGCATCACCTGGAAGCCAACTAAAAAGCTGCGATGGTGGCGAAGCAGCCTGCCTCCCACCAGGCTCTCAGGTCCTAGATGATCATGCTCACCACTCCAGCCGGATGCCTAGCTTGTATTGCTTCCAATTTGGTTAAATTGCATCTTCTTAGCTTACACATTATACCTTTGAATATGACATACCTTTGTGTTTTTGGTACATACTAGTACATCTGTGTATTAACCATGTTCTTACATCAAACTAATGTTCTTGTGTATCCCTCATCAATCACTTATGACGAGGCAGGTAGGCAAGGGGACTACTCGTCATTTAAAGAATGTAGCGTCAGCCTCCCGACATGATTCTCAAGAAACAGAAATGCTAGATGAAGATAGTGAACGTAGCTCTGTGGTTGATTACAGCATTCCCCTACACTAGCATCGCAGGTGCTTGCTCTAACTTGGTAGCATGATATGTGGTTGCATGTTGCATATGGTGTCTAGATTGTAATTCTTCCAATCTGGTTAAACTGCATGTTCTAGTCTGCTTAGCTTATACATTATACCTGTTAATGTGACATGCCTTCCTGTATTTAGTACATAGTACATCTGTCTATTAAGCATGTCCTTACATAAAACTATTGTTTTTTTGTATCCCGCATCAATCAACATGACGAGACACCTTTAGTATATGCAGTGCGATATTAGTTGCATCTTTCATATGATTTATAGCATGCGTTGCTTCTAATTTGTTGAAATTCCATTTATGATGGGACGCTTTTAACTTGGCAGAGTCATATTGGTTGGATCTTTCATGTGGTGTCTAGCTTGCATTGCTTCTTATTTGCTGGACTGGTTTCTGCTTAGTTTACACAAACAGTTGTGAACATGCCATGCCGTCCTGTTTTTCGTACATATTCCATCCTGGTATCATGTGTTTGCCTTACATCAAAGTAGTGATTGTTAGTATCATGCATGAATGAGTTCTGAAGAGAGAATTTTATTGCTTTTTCTTGTCGGTTTTACTTGACAATTCAAAATCAATAAAGCGGAAGGAAGTTAGCAAGGCAGCGGATAAAGGTGCTCCTTCCGAACGGAGGGCCTCTATAGTTTCTACTCCTCCACACCCCCAAGATGATTTCCAAGACAACACATGCATAGACACTCAACAAAGCTGTGTTTATGATGAGCATGTCTCCCCTAGTGCAGCATCACCGGTGCTCCCTCTAACTTGGCACTATTATATGTGGTTGCATGTTATGTGTGATGTCTAGCTTGTATTGCTTCTAATTTTGTTGAATTCCATCTGCTTACTTTACACATTATACTTGAATAAGACATGTGTTCCTGTTTCTAGAACATACAATATCTGTCTATCACACCATGTTCTTACATCAAATTACTATTGTTGTGTAACCTGCAACAATCACTTATCATAAGACACGTTTGACTTCGGAGTGTGATATAGGTTACATCTCACATTCTTTTCTAGCTTGTACTACTAATTTGTTGAAATGGCACTTATGACAAGACAGTTTTAACTTGGTAGAGTGATATTCGTTGCATCTTTCATATGGTGTCTAGCTTTCATTGCTTCTAATTTGTTGAAATGCCTTCTCCTTAGTTTACACATCATAAGCTGTGAATATGCAATGCTGTGAATATGCAATGGCACTAATGACGAGAGACCTCTAACATGGTAGTGTGATGTTGTTTGCATCTTGCATATGATTTATTTCTTGTACTGCTTCACATTTGTTTAAACGCCATTTATGATGAGACACTGTTAACTTGGCAGAGCGATATTTGTAGCATCTTTCATATGGTGTCTACCTTCCATTGCGTTGCTTCTAATTTGGTGAAATGTCTTCTTCTTAGTTTACACATCATAGTTCTGGTTATCTCTTCCGTCCTGTTTTTCATACATATTACATCCTCCTATCATGTGGTTGTCTAACATCAAAGTTCAGTTCGTCTGCATCACGCATCAATTTGTTCTGAAGAACTAAATTGTTATTCGTTTTTCTTGTCGGCTTGACTTAACATGGCACAGAGAAAGAGGAAGAAACACAGAATGGCAGGGAATGAGAAGCGGATGAATCCTGCAGATTCTGCTGGTACTGATGGTGCAATAGAAGGTCAAAGTCCAGCGGAAAATTCTACAAACACGACACCCCATGCTACATGAGTTGCAAAAAAAGCCAAACAGAAACAAATAGCTGCCACCAAACAAGCAGAGACAGCCCTAGTTCTTGCAACACCTACCACAGTACTACCAGTTGCATGACTTACTCGTGTGTCAACTGAGCTAGCAGCACGTTCCCAAGCTCCCTTGCCACCTGACACTACTTCCCAAGCACTCTTGGCACAAGACGAGTTGGCAATATCAGATGAACCTTGTGAGCTTCAACAGCAAGAAGGTAGTTGCGGGAGTCAAGTTACAGTTGCATGCTTCTTTATATGTAGTCTCACAGTTTGATGTACACTAACACTTCCTATGTTCGTTGTTGGACTAGCACCTAGGCGCAAGAGGAAACAACCATCAGGGATAATGCTTGATAGGTTAACTAAATCTAGAGGAGGAAGAATGGAGATCCGTTTTGAGGCAGGTTTAAAAAGGCCACGTGATGCTACAGAGTCAACCAAGTTAGTATCAGAGGCAGCGGTTGCCGTTAGGTGCCATGTACGTATCCTCCCAACATGGATTCAGTACAGGAATGACAAAGACGAAACCCAGTTCAACACCTTCCTCGACCATTTATCTATAAGTATGGTTATGTATGGAAACTAGTAATATCGTCTTGCTCTGTCCCATACTTTCTAGGTTGCTGATAATGAGACTCCCATAATTTTCAACAGATGAGGTTCAAGTTGGATAGCCAAGATGATGCAACCAGACAAGCTTGCACCCATGTTTTCAAGTCTGCTCTGCGATAGTATCGGGATAACTTGAGGAAAACTCACTTTGAAGGCAAGGCTAACAGTGAACTTTCCCAAACATCTCCAGTGGAAAATATATCGGATGAAGACTGGAGGGGCCTTGTTAAACACTGGTCTGATCCGAAGTATCAGGTACATTATATATATGTGATCAGATCACATGTTGAAGTCCTATTTACGCATGTGCCACACAAATCTATCTTCTTGTAGGTGAACTGTTCAAAGAACAAGGCCAACCGTACGAAAGTGAAATTCCAACAGACGACAGGATCTCGTAGCTATATTGCACATTGCGAGGCTCTTGAAATTAGCTGCTGTTTCACTCTTTTCGCTGTACCATATTATCAGATCTATATTGACTTGTTCGAAATGCAGAGGAAAGCCCGCAAGGACCAAAAAGTACCTGAACCAAATGCTGTGGAAATCTTCATGGACTGTCACACCAGCAAGAAGAAGGGCATGACTACACCAGTCAAAGCCGCTGTTGTAAGTCCTTAATCCTCATGCCTTTTAACTACTACTTACTCTGACTTGTGCCTTGAACTGCATGGTTTGCAGCCAATGTCTATTACTCTTTTCAATTTTATACACAATTGTCTTAGCGTATCATTGCACCTTACAAGGTTTAAAAGAGAGGAGTGATGTTCCTTTGATCTTGACCTGTAATCTAGTTCCGTGCTGGACTTGCCCACACAACGTTACAATTGCCTGTTTGTCTGTTCTCAGTTGTTTTTTGATATGAATGATGTCATACTATGCTTACCGTATTATAAACTTCGTCTCTTTATCCTTAGCCCTCAATACAATGTGAAGAAATAGACAATACATTAGCGATGGTACATGGTCATATGTTTGGAACCTGGTTTTATTATGTACTTTGCAATAAAATACAACTAATATTTTACATGGGTTCACCAGAATAAGTTCTGTATATAGACCAAAGCTATTTTGTTTGGTTTTGCTGCCTCCTTAATATCTTCTGTTCTGGTACTAGTAATGTAAAACCTCAACTTTTCAGCGAGCTATGGAAAAAATGGTGGAACCACCACCTTCTGAAGGTGGCGAGGCAACTATAACCGCAATGTCAGCTCTTGCTGCAGTGGGTCAGTACCTGTCCACTAACAGTGCCAAAAGCACGTTCCTGTGTAATACTGGGTTGGTTGTTAAGGCAATATCGTCCAAACTGCCTCATGATCAAGATATGCAAGCTCAAAGCAATGTTGTATCTGCGCTCCAGACACAAGTCCATTCCCTAACAGAGACCCTTTGTGAAACAAGGAGAAACATTGCTCAATGTCGTCAAGATATGCATGGTTTTGAAACCAGACTATCAGACATTTGCTATGTTGTTCAGGAGCCTAGGGGAAATGAAGGCGAGGGTTATGGTGCTGCATCGGACAATACATCATGAAAACGTAACAATCAGGTCAAATGAACTGAGCTTCTGAACTTCTGGTGGTGCATTTATCTGCTAGACTGTTAAGTTTTATGCCAACCTTCCTTTTGTTATATAGTTGTAATTTGTTTTGGTGCGATACAAAATTTATTCTTAACGTGCAGCCACCGGCTGAAGAAAACAACAAGCCATTTTTGTATAGTGTAGGGTGTTCCCTATATTTGCACTGGTGGCGATCTTTGATGCCGAGTGGATGTAATCTGTGCAATCGCCTTAATAGCCTAGCGTTAGTTTCGGCCTTATTTATTTCCTAGTCTTCTTTTTCCCTGGTTTGCTAGTGGCTGCAACTACCATGGGCCATATACAAGCCGTAGGATCCATGGGTCTCCTACGGGCCGTCGATAAATGGGCCTGTAATCGGTGGGCCTCGGGCCGTCGGATAAATGGGTCTACATGGACCATAATCGGGCGTAGGACAGCAAAGGCTTAATTCTGTCACAGGCATAACGGGTCGTTAATGGGCCAGAATATAGGACGGGCTGGAAATGGCGCAACGGGTTAACAGGCCAGAAACGGGCCGACTCTTGCCATGGGCCGAATTTGGCCCATTAGGGTAACAGGCCAGTAACGGGCCGACTCTTGCGATGGGCCGAATTTGGCCCATTAGGGGAACATGCCAGTAATGGGCTGGAAGTAATCGAGGGCCGAAAAGGAGCCCAAGAACGTATGGGCCGTTAATAGGCCGAAAGCTAACACGGGCTGGAAACGGCCCATGTAAATCACGGGCCATTAACGGGTATAATGAAAATTACTGTTCATTATGGGCTAGAGTCACCGTGGGCCTGTAAAGGGCCGAAAGATACGAAGGCCTCATATGGGCCGAAAGACGTCGTGGGCCATACATGGGCCGAAAGTGAAATGGGCTGGTGTTATATTCAACGGCCCACATGACGTTGTTGGGCCGATTTCCTTTAGGGCCTAACGGGCCGTAAAATGGGCTATTTGCGAAGAGACCGTTAACAGGCTTTTCATGGGCCAACCCGTTAACTTTTGACCAAGTCAAACGGGCCGGCTTTGTAAGCTAAATGGGCCAGTGGTGGGCCGTGGCACGTGTCGACATATCATAGGGGCCTATCTGACCCACTGACGAGCTGACACGTGTTTCGTCCGGCCAATAAGAATTTCACACGTGGAAATTTCCCATTGGTCGGGGCTGTTAACGGGTTATCGGATCCAAAACCCGACCCGATAGCTTAATGGCATTCCGTTATGGTGGATGCCATGTGTCAGTCACCCTTGACGAAAGCACTTCTGTGACGCGCGATTTATCGTCATGGAAGTGGACACTTCCGTGATGATAATTCTGGTAATGTCGTGGAACACTTCTACGACAGCACAGGTATGACTATCTTGATTCTGTCATAAAATCGTCATGGATGTACATGCATGACAAAAAACGCGACCTACTGTGACAAACACGTATCATCACGGAAGTGTATTTTTTTTGTAGTGACTAGGTGCGGCTTCGCACAGGAGTAGCTGATTGGCGGGCTTTGTGGGCCGCGAGGCGCGCGTTTCCATGAGTTTGAACCGTTTCTACCGTTTCGCTGTTCCTACTTCGCGAAGCTGTTCCACTGTTTTGCTGTACCTGCTGTTTCACTGTTTTAAAAAGCTGTTCCACTGTTTCGCTGTACCTGTTGTTTTCCTTGTATAAACTAAACAATTGTTTCTACTATTTCCCAAAGAAATCGGTTCCTATTTCTGAACCCAGGTGCTGTTTCTACTGTTTCCCAAAGAAATCGATTCCTATTTCTGAACCCAGGTGCTGTTCCTATTGATTCAACTAGTTTTTAATTATAAAAAAACATGAAATTTCATTTTACATTTGTTACAAAGTGGTAATCTAAAACTGTCATAAAAGTGGTAAGCTTACAGCTTGATGAAATTGAGTGATGATAGTATCACCAAGGCGTCATGAAAGACAAAAAAATGTACATGTCTTACTGCTCGTTTACAAAACTGCTTCAACTGTTTTCGGACATTGTTTACAGCTGAAGGTCTTGGAAGAAACTATCACTAGACCAACAAGAGAAAAAAGATAGCTCTATCGATAAGGAAACATTTTTCCCATGGAAGTATTCCTTTGAGTTGAATCTTGCAGTGCAACTTCCTTTGAAGGTGACGGTATTAATGAGACCCTTGAGAATACAAAGAAGAAATATGTTAATTGGAAATGTAGGTGCAAAACATTTCATCATTCAGATTCTTTTGGGTGAACCCTGTACACTAACTAATAGGAATAATCATACCCTTGAGAATAGAAAGAAGAAACATGTTAATTGGGAATACAGGTGCAAAACATTTGATCAATGGGTTTCTTAGGGTGAACCTTGTTACACTAACTAACAGGAACTGCTAATTTCAGAAGTTACCTAAGGTGACTACATATGCAGAATGAGTAAAGATTGGCCTTCAAAGCTTCACTTGAATATGTGGAAACCCTGCTGAAACATATACATGTTCGGTATGAAAGAACATGCTCTAAGAAAATAACATCTCTTTTCTGTCCTTGGGAGACAAATAAATAGAGAACTTACATGTCTCTGCAGGAAAGAAGTTACTAACGGCAGCTGAATTTCATTGTCCTTGCAAGTTACAATCTCAAAAAGGAATTTTGACGTAGAGCTTGTAAATCATCCTACAGTATTTTAGAAAAAGTGCAGTTTAATTCCTGATATGTTCCAATTAATGACCAAAAAGGAAAAATATGTCTATCGCTTACATTAGAGAACCCCTCCAATCCGAGACCTTTGTACTTCTAACATACTGAAGAAGGAAAATTCCTGAGTCATACCTGTGAAAAAAATAATAGCACAATCAGTTCCATACTCAAGATGGAAATTATTGTGAATTTAAAATAATTTTAATCTGTTTTTAGGAGAAATAACCAAAATGTTGGTGGTGGCTGGTACAAATCTTGTAAAAGGGGAGATTTCCATGGAAAACCCACCTGAAATTGACCTTGGGAGCTGGTACAAATCTTGATTCAAAATTTCCTATGTTGAAAGAACTAGAATTTTCGAATGTGGCAGCAAACAAAACCTTGAAGTTTGCTGCTTAATGTTGTATATAAATTTCCATGGAAGAAATATTTACTAGATTCTCAATAAAAAATTGTTCCTTGAATAATGTTCATTGGATAATTTTCTCAAATAAAAAATAAAATAAAATGTTCTTCAAATAAAAAAATGTTCTCTGAAGTATTAAAATGTTCTTCAAGTCAAATAAATATTTCCTCGGCATCAACAATTAATGCTACTTGAAAAAATGTTCCTTGAATAGTGTTCTGTAAAATAATGATAACTGCATAATGTTCCCTGGATAACGTTCGTTGCAAAATGTTCCTGGGTGCCAAAAGAAATTAGTTGAATAATGTTCTTCGAAGCTTGAATAAATAATTGTTCCATTAATAATGTTCCCTCAATAAAAATTTGCTTAGCGCTTACAAAATAGTTCAAACATTGTTGAGGGAACAACAAAAATTAGATTATTAAGGGAATATCGTTCTATCAACAATTCTTAGGGAATATTGATGAGGGAACATTATTTGGAGAACATTATTCAGGGAACATTATTGGGGGGACAAAAAAAATAAACATTTAATTGGAGACCATTATTAAAGGGACATTCTTCAAAGAACATTATAGGGGAACAAAAGAAATTGAACATTTATTTGGGGAACATTATTAAAGGTACATTAATGAGGGAACATTCTTCAAGGAATTTTTTTACTACATTCTGAATATAATAATGTTCTAAAAAAACACTAAATTGTTCCCTAATAAATAATGTTCTCTGAAGTTTAAAAATGTTCTTCAAGTCAAATAATTTTTCCTCGGCATCAACAATTATTTGGGGAACATTTTGGAGAACAATATTAAAGAAACATTATCTAGGGAACATTATTGGGGGAACAAAAAAGTTGAACAATATTTAGGGAACATATTAAAGGAACATTAATCAGTGAAAAATTGTAGGGGAACTATAATTCCCTGGTTAATAAAAAATGAACATTTAACTGGGGAACATTATTAAAGGAACATTATTGGGGGGGGGGACAAGTATTGCTCTGATGATAATTGAATAATGTTCCTTGGGGTGAACAATTTTTTGTTGTTGCTTGAATAATGTTCCCTCAATAATGTTCTAAAAAACACTAAATTGTTCCCTAATAAATAATGTTCTATGAAGTTTAAAAATGTTCTTCAAGTCAAATATTTTTTCCTCGGCATCAACAAAAAGTATCAACCTAATATGTGTACATCTTGCAAGTTTCATCTTGTATTACTAGGTTAACATCCTATATCAAAAACTATAGTCACATCACCTACTATCTCTACTCTTATAAAAAACAGAGTTGGTGTTGATGGTGTGCCTGCCATCCTGCAATATAGGCCATCCGATTTATATCTGACGGATAGGAAGGAAACTATGGCAATTTTGCAAAAAGATACCCACACCCCTCTCCACATTTGCAAATAAATCCTTCCCTCGTTCATCCTTTTCTCTCACAAGATAAACTACTCACATAAATGCATCTTGATGTTTCGTGCAACGCATGGGCATAACGGACACTGGCCTACAGTGCACAGATATATACATGGAAAAAAATCAATGGACCATGAGCTCAGACCAAGAGCTCACCACGGCTGTTTTGAAATAGGATGTCGAACAAGCAGTGGGGCCGTCGAATGGAAGTGCCTAGCACCGCGTGCCTTGATGAGCCCCTTGTCCTCTCTCTGCTGTACCGATGGAATACTTCTGCAGAAGAAGGACAAGAGACATAGCAAATTTTGAGCTTAAACTGAAAAAGAAAAAAATGTCGTGGTGTGAGCCAAACTAGTTCAATGTTGAGCTCAAACAATTCACATTATGAATACGAATAAACACATTACAGAAACTTCAGACTGTTCTTTTGGTTACGTCGGTATGGGCACGCACGCAGAACAAATGTGAATTCTAAACATTATTATTCATGAACAGCACAAAGAGGAAAAGCCGAGTATCTGGACCATTATTACATCGGTATGGGCTCCATTATATATTAACATTTTGTGCAGGCACGCACGCACGCAGAACCATACAACAAACAGTCTGAATGGCTCCATGAAAATGTTATTCCTTGGAGCTTAAAATATTGATAGGTGCTTGCTTCTCGACAAAATACATCCTAACAAGTGTCCATCATGTGCTACACATCACAGAAACTAACAAAACATATAATCAAGAGACGAGGACTTCTGCATCATCCTACAAAAACACACCTATCATCATCAACATCAACACACACACACACACACACAAAAACTCTGGGGAAGCACATGAACAGGCACCCTCCTACCATCATTATGCTGCATTCACACCCTGAATCCAAATTCTGGAGGCAACCCTCTTGTCTAGCCTCAGATTCACCCAAATCAGAACAAAAAAATCGCTCCACTGTTGCCACCAAAACCTCCTACTAACCCTAGAAACGCTGGACCGACACAAATGCGACAAAAATTGCCTTGATTTTGTGATACCACACACAGAGAACACG